>NW_019101698.1:0-3780 GCF_001856785.1 Myzus persicae
ATGAAAATAAATTATAATATGCAGTTTACATGTAAATAAATGGCTGTTCATATCAATGAAATCTCACAAATTTAATTTAATTGTCAGTTAGACAATTTGTGTACCTAATAATACTTGTAATATAAAATTATTTAACTACCATTAATAAACTCTTAACAAATAAAATATCCACAACTAATTATAATATAAAATACACTATACAATTGTGTACTTATATTGCATTGAATAATTACACAATTTGTGTGCTTAATTAAATATTCAATAATAACAAATATATTGTTTCATTCTGTGGCACTACGAAGTGACGGTATACATATTATACATGTAATTGTCGTATACCAGACAAATATGTTTAATACGTAGGAATGAATTATGGTTCAATAACTTGCAAAAAATACCAACTATAGATACACAAACGTATATATATAGTTGTATGATATATATAATAAGGAAAAGCAATCGGGAATTTGTAAAATTAGTTGAAAAAATCGTAAAAAAAGATGCAAAAAGTCCGGGCGACCATGCTTTTCAATGGGCCGCCATCAATTCGTCGCAGAAGTCGCCGCTGCCGGTTTCGAACCTATTTTGCCGGGTACCGAGTAAGGGTCGGGTAAAAATTTAGGTATTACGCCGGGCGGTGTTTTCGAATTGCGGACAAAGTGACAAAAACCATGTGAGTTGCGGACGAAATCTAAAAAGGTAACATACGAATTGCTGACACAAATATAAGATACGAATTGCGGACAAATATCCAATTTTTATTTTTGATATTAACGATTGTGGACGTTGTTAAATTACTGTTCGATATTAACGATATATATATATATATATTATTTATCAGCATATATAATTGTGCAGGCGCTTTTGAAACGACTGTCAAAAAATGTGTTTAATCAGTTTATCGACAACCTTACTCGCTTGCTTATCTGTCGTAGTGTCGTCTTTCTGTTCGTTTATTTCCAATTTTTTTGTATAAAAATGTCTAGTGAAAAATTAAAGAGTTACGTGTGGTTGACGTTTTTAAGTTCCGTTTTCATCGCATAATGAAAAATGAAATTCAACGGCGGGTGTGTACACATAAAAGGTGTAATGCATTTTTAAATTTGATATACATGGTGTTGAAATAGACAATAATCTTGAACATAATAATCACGCGGCCGATGAGAAACGATCACTTGTGCGGCAGAAATTAAGTAACAGTGTCAAACGTAAAGCGGTAGAGCAGCTATGTGAACGTCCCAGCAAAATTATACATTCTGAGATTACACCAGATGATTTAAATATATTAGACTCAAAGGATATAAATTTAATCCGAAAAAATATTCACACTGCTCGTATGAGTAAGTATCCAATATTACCTAAAACACTTTTGGAATTTTAAGCGATGGTTCCCGACGTAGTAGATAAATTACCCACCAATGGAGGTGAAAATGGATTGTTGACATTGACAATAATAAAGGTGTTGTGTGCTTCTCTACAATAAAAAATTTAAATTTTTTTAAAAAGTGTGATGCTGTTTTGATGGATGGTACTTTTTCAAGCTGTTTATCTCTGTTTAATCAATTGTTCGTGGTTCATGGCGTAAAAAATAATATTTACGTACCATTATTTTTTTGTTTATTGATGGGAAAATCAGTTACTGATTATTGTACAGCACTCGAGATTTTGAAACAGCGTTCACCACTACTACCAACCACTTTTCATATTGAATTTGAACAATCTATCCACTCAGCTGTTCGTCTAGTATGGCCAATGAGCAAAATAAAAGGGTATCGGTTCCGTCTCGGACAAGCTTGGTACCGAAAAATAAAGTCACTAGGTCTAGCTAAAGTATAAAGTACTGAAGATGAAAAGGGGAACTTTTTAAAAACATTGTATAAAGAATATCGTAATGGTTATTTTTGTACTAGAGATAGTTCCTTATGGACCACACCAATTGGTACAAAAAATTGAATGTCGCAACCATATATTAAGAAATTATAGTACAAAATTATCTGCATTAACAAAAAATACAAAATACCCACCATACTTAAGACAGCTAATTACAAAAAAAATTACTACATTCTGTGTAGCTATTCGAAAGGCAATTCAATTTAGAAAAAATTTAAATACTAACAATATTGCTAAAATAAAGGGTAATAAAACATTTAAATTATTTAAATTAAATAATGAGCAATTTTTTTTTATATAAAAAGGTAATCAATTAATTTTAATTATTTGTTTTTACAATATATTTTAGGACTTCAACAAGACATTTCTAATAGCCCTTATCATATTTTTGGACAGCATTCACAATATGATTTTTATTTTTGTAAAAAACCAACTGATTGTGAAAATCATGTTCCAGCTATGGAAATATGTGGACTTATGAGCGATGTTAATTCAGTTTTAAGAAGAGTGGTTGAAAATGCTTCAAATCTTATATATGATGTTACAAACAACGCTTGTGAGCAATTTAACAGCGTTATAAATAAGTATATTTCAGGGAAACGAATAAACTTTTCTTTAAAGCAATCTTACAATACAAGAGTTCAAGCAGCAATTATTTCCTACAATACTAGTGGTAATTTTCTTAGAGCGGTCCATAAAAAATTGATGCACAAAAGCCCCGGTATAAAACAAACTTAAATTCATACACTATTCGTGTACTTTTATAATAACTATAACTTTAGGTATGTGTTTTTTTAGGAATGGTCGGTAAAAAATTTTTGATATCCAAAAAGTACAAACACGAAAACTTAAAAAAAAGACGTCTTTTTAATTCTAAAAAATCAAAGAAAATAAAATACACAGGACCAGATGAATTTTATGGCCTTGCAGAACCGTTACCAATAGATGAGAGATGTTCAATAGAAGAATTAGAATTTAAAAAAAAAAATTTTATTCAAACAATTACTCTCTCGAAGTATCAACGGGATGCTTTGGAAATAGACACTCGAGAACAGAGTTCTAGTTCTAGGTGGTTTATGGAAAGGCGTAATCGTATAACAGCTTCTGACTTTGGAAAAATATGCAAGATGCGACCAACTACGTCGTGTAAAAATATCGTAGCTAACAAATTATACAGTACATCTTCTAGTACGAACGAGCCAATAGCATGCAAATACGGTAAAGATATGGAACCAGTTGCCCTGGAATATTTTGAAAACAATATGGGGACAAAGATTCAAAAATGTGGTTTAATCATTGATGAAGATTACCCGTTCTTCGGAGCATCGCCAGGTGAGTTCAACTTAACTACGAGTTTTTTCTGAAATTAAGACATATATACAAGATTTTGCATAATATTTTAAAATATTTTAGATTCTGAACTGAGTGATGTGTATATTGATTTTAAAATTATGTGTGTTTTTTTTTTGTGTCTGAGGACAAAATTTGGATCAGAATTAGTGCTTCAACCTCAACAATTAGGGGTGGTTTCGGGTAGCAAAATGAATGTATATTATAGTTTGGGTCCACCCCACCCCTACTGTACACCAGAGCTAGTTCCCAGTTTTTATCATTATATTCCTATAAAAAAAAAAAATTAATCCTCTATCCTTTATGGCATTTTAATTTTAGATGGGCTTATTGGGAATGATAGCATAATTGAAGTGAAATGTCCGTATTCGGCCAAAGACTATCCTACAGTTGAAGAGGCTATCAAAGATAAAAAGGTAATACATAAAGAAATATAGAATATATTTTTATATATTAGTTACTACAGCAATTTATTTTAAAATTATACTTTTTTTATACTTATGATTTCTTATAACTACATAGGTGTAATTTGGGGGGGGG
>NW_019101698.1:3868-5982 GCF_001856785.1 Myzus persicae
AAAGATGATAACTATTACTATCAAATAATTGGGCAGTTGAGAATTTCCAAAAGATATATCTGTCATTTCATTGTGTATTCGCATAATTTGAAACATGTTGAAATAATTAAATATGATCCACACTTTTGGATTGATAAAATGGAGTCTAAATTAAAAAGGTAAATTTAAACATATATATTACATATTCACGTTCTTTATATTATTTATTACATATTACATGTAATTTATACAGATTTTATTACGAATGTTTATTACCCGAGATCGTTGACCCACAGTTTGGCAAACGTTTTTTGACGAGCGATATCATCGACCCAAATTATATTATAACTGCTCAAAAATCAAAAACAAAGAAATAAAGAACATTTTATATTGTATTATTTGTATTAAGTATTTATTATTTGTATAATTAACCATGTACCTATTGAAAAAAAAATGAAACAAGACAATATTATTTATTTTATTAATTTTATATTATTTGTAATTGATCGGTGCATTTTTTACTGATACCTGCACAATTATGTTTATAATTTTTACACCTAAAAGTTTGTTTAATATGTTTTTGGTTACATATTTTTAAAACATATAAAAAGATAAATATATTTTAAAAACCACATTAAAAAAAAAACAATTTTGTATGTATTATGTAATGCGTGGTTAGCATTTAAAAAATTAAAATTCATGAACTATTTACGACAGTTAACTACTGACATTATGTTTAAAAAATAAAAAGTTGTTCAACAATTCAACAATATTCTGGCAATATAAAGATTTTAGAGTATTATTATTTATTATTATCATTACGAGTATATAATAATTATTAATTATTATAATATTACTATATTAGGTATAGGTATACCTACTACCAACATATTATTAATTAAAACAATATTTGTAGTTACTTGTTATCATATTTTAATATAACTGTAACAGTTGAACGTAAAATTAATATTAATTTAATTGCGCTGTATTTATTTTATTTACGCCATTTATTAGATTTTACTACAATTATTATATTTAAATAAGTAATAATTCAATAACTACAAATCAGGCTATGCTATAAATTATAACTTTTAATACAGTCTCAACGATCTATATATTGGGACATAAATTTAGGTATGCAGTATCATAATTTATAATCGGTAGTTCATAGGTACGCGCGGGTATTGAAAATATTATTACGGTGGCATTTGCGCACGAATTTTATGACACGAATCGCACCGGACCATAGATAAGTATAATATAATAGATAGGCAACTCCCATGCTATAAAAACGAACCGTATTTCAGCGCTCCCGGTGGTTGTACGACAACACTAAAACAGGGCTACTATCGATAGTCAAAGTTATCGATATTTTCAACTTCTACTATCGATATTTTCAACTTTTACTATCGATATTTTTCTTTTATTTAATTTCTTTTAAAAATTGTTTATTGTATGGCATAAAAATAAATAAATTTAAAAATTGTAATAAATAAAAATAAATTATTTTCCAATAAGAGATCATATTTTATTATATATTATTAGAAATACAAATAATTTATTCAAAATAGGTTCATGAATAATTAAAATGACAAGTAATCAAAATTGTATGTAATAGGTAGGTACAATTTTAGTGATAACAATTAATGTCAATTAATAGCAAAGGTAATACTTTATAAAACATAACATCAAATTACAAAAAAAAACATAATGGCCGTAAGAACCTAACAGTCTACGTACATTTACAAGTAATAATAGGTAATAACTTTTTATGGACAAATATAAAATTATAGCAATTTTTCATTAAAAAAAAATGTATGTAATACAATTTTAGTGATTATTAATAATATCAATTAATGGCCAAGGTGTATTATAATGTATGATGTTTTATTTAATTAATTTTTTTTGTGATGTTATTATGTATTATTATTTATATTAATGGACCAAGCGTTCATAGAATGTCATAGTCCTACCATCAAAAAATTATTAGTTGATGGAATCATTAAAAAATTTAACATAACTACAAGACATTGTTCAAACTATAATAAAATATTCCATCAAAGAATAATGAGTGTAATTGTAAAATTTTTTATAAACCACTGGTGTGTGGAAGTAACTCGGATATTTGAAAATGA
>NW_019101699.1:0-5847 GCF_001856785.1 Myzus persicae
GTTGTTTTTGATAGAATTAAAATTAAAAATAATTATTATCTTAGTTACGTTGCTGCGTATTTAATGAATTAATTTTTTTTCAATTATTTGTAAATATTGTTTACATTTTATTTTTCAGTAAATCCATAAAATCTCGAAAGTGAAGTTTCATTTTTTTTATAATAGAAAGATAAAGCTTTATTTATTTTGATTTTTTAGCTAGAATCTTTTAGTTTTATTTTTAAATAAATATTTTTACTTAAATTTAAGTTTTTGAAATGCTTATTTGAGTGCTTGTAATGATGTTTTTTTAACGCTTTTTTAAGCGCTTATTTGAATGATTTTAAGTGTTATAAGTCCTGAGCCCTGGTGACAAGACATTATTATTTTCAATGAAGTATTCACTTTCTAGTTCTTGCGACTTTATCAGTACACAGTGGTCACCGTTTATTATGATTACGGTTAATGTCGGTTATTGTGTAATCATACACCACGATACCGCATCTTATAAAACAAATATTCTGTACGAGTATTTAACTCACGTTCAAAGTGTTCGTCGAATGGCTCATAATCAAGATAAAAATGTCTATATCTATCATCTCAACTGGCAATACTCTATCACGGGATAGTTTTTACTTCTCGTTCGTACACCAATAAGATAGCACCGTCAATACTATAACGATAAAATATGACAGTTTACCAAAAATAATACAGCTATAATAAGACTCAAAGCATGACATTTATGTCAAAATTGATTTTAAATATCGATAGAATCGTTAAAAATCATTAAAAATTATCTAAGAAATCAAGTGATTACAAATCAAATATTATTGTTTTAATAATATCCACAATTTATATATTGAAATCAAAAAAACTTTAAATAAATATTTTATACTAAAATAATAATATTTTCTTTTTCAATAAAAATAAACAAATCGATTTAAAAATTAAAAAAAAATTTTAATTTAAAACTCATTAATTACCGATAGCCCTGTGATGTTGTTCATATGTAACTATGTTAGTAACGATAAATAAATAATATTTCATTTAAGGAAGAGTATTAAATAGCTGTGGTAATGATGACGGGATTTTCGCAGATAAAACCGTAAAAGCTTAAAAGTGCATACTTTAAATTGAAAAAAAATGGTATTCAAAATCTTATCAAAAATTATAATACAACTAAATAAATATTGTGCAACAATATAAAAATCATAAAATTATAATTTAAAAATATTATTTTGAATTTAAATCAGTCGCAATTGTAGGTTATTGACATTATTTATTGCGAATTTGTACTTAAGTATAGAGTTAAGAAATTCAGTTGGGAAATGGACTGCATCCTCTTTTTCTAAGACTGTATCAACTGAATAGTAGGTACATTTGTGATTGAACCACAAACCTAGATAGAACCAAATCATTTAATTTGTTGACGTGCACATTTGTTGGTGACAAAATAGCCCTTTTTTGAAACCATTTCAATGATTTAGAAGATATATTTTGAATGTTTGGGTTCACGTTTTGAATCAATTTTGCTATAGTGGGTACTGAATTACAGAAACTTTAAAATATTTATTTTATCATTCGTTGCTTGAAATTCGCCTTTGCCTATTAAAAATAAAACTTTGACAACATTTATATTATCTTGATCTGTACATAGCACTCTCATATTAGTTTTAAGTTCTAATATTTTTTAAAGGACGTAAGTAGGATCTTTTCAAAGACGCGTTGACTTCATCAGCCAGTTAATAAAATAACAATCAAAATCGAGAAAAGACGTGTTCTCCCGAAAACGATAGAAAACTATTACACAGTCTATACAACAAAAATAATTTCAGCGTACGGCGATGTTAAAATAAATACGGAAATCTATACCTATATCTGTGGTTGTAGAGTTTGATTGTTATTTATTTTCAGTCAGCGACTAAGATATAGGTATACAATTTACACATTTATTTTAATTAATAATAAATAATTATTTGTTAACTTTATCGGACTAAATTTTTGCCTTAAACCTTTAATTTAAAGAAAATTGCACGACGATTAAATAATAAGTAGTTTCGGAGTTTATCTCGAACAAAAAAAGCGATTTCATTTTTATTTATATTTATTTATTACATTTATATAGTAGTATAGATATAGATATAGATGTAGATATTTTACATATTTTGTTTATTTCATACAATAAACCAACTTTTAAAAATGTTCGCTTGGAAACATTTTATTTTTATTTTTCATGGAAATGAAATATATCATGAATTTTTAATGAAAATTTAAAACCCTAGATTAATATCCACTATATATTTCTTTATTTTGTTGTCCTATTGATATCTATGAAAACTGAGAATCACTTTACAACCGTTTATCCGGCATGCGAGTAAATTGTGATACTTGTATGGTAATCAATAAGTATTTACCTACTATTTAGTAATAATAATACAGGAATAACAGTATTCGTGTTATCAATATTTCGGAATAAATTAGTACCTACGTCGCATCCTGATTCGTATTAATAAATTCAAACCTAATATTAAATTTATAACTTTTGTAGTTTGTCATTGTTCTGAAAAAATGTGCTGCACAAACATTATAAAAACGGTCTATATTAAGCCCATTCGCAACGCTTTACGTACGACGTCAGTGCGTCAGTACTGCGTAATTGGACACGGCGTTAAAATCTTCAGAATATTATTTTTATTACATTGTAAGTTTCTTTTATGTAATTTCAAACATAAAAAGTTTGACAGTGTTGTTAATTTATTCTACACAATCGTCCATTTGGATAATCCATTATAACATTTTTGGTCGCAGCGGTGTAAGATCAACGAATCCCTGGCATCACGTTTCTATGAGGAGTCCGCCATACATAAATTAAGCGGATACCTTCAGAAGTATATTTTAAAAAGAAAAATATGAAAAATTAAAGCAGATAATTGAAAACATAGTTATATATATATATATATATAATAATACACATGTTATTATACATAAACATTGCCTACCTAATATACCTAGTAATGTTAAAAAAATAAAATATTATACATTTTGAATATTTTACAAAGACGCTTACTTACTTATATATATATATTACGTATTACCTATAAAATGTTATCTTTCATAAACATTTAAAAAAACGAACGAAAAGAACAAAGAATATTTCGGGTAGTTATAAAATGTTGGGGCGTGGCATAGACGGAGAAGTGGCTTTGCACGCACGAGCCGTCGTCGTGCGACGTCCGAAACAGAAACTACATTTGAATGGGTACTCAGTGAGAGGTTTACAAATAGATTAAAGAAGGATTTCGAGAATTATTAATGTATTGTGCTTCTGGATAGCTGCCGTTTGAGTGAGCGTGTTGAGAATATAGATAATATAAGAATGGATAGCCATAATATTGTTATGGTTCTACATCAATAAAAAAAAAAATGGATTGTAACCTCGACTATGGATCAAAGGCACTAAGACACACTGCTTTTATATTATGACTTTGACACAAACTCCAGCAAAATGTTCACTCGCACTTTATAATTCTTATAGCCAATATTAAAGTGTCATTCATTCTTATGTTATCAATGGTTGTGAAGGACATAGACGCCACAGCCAAATCGCGAATACGACAACACGGTCATATTATACAAACACTGAAACACGACAGCGTCGACTTTAATATTTTGTATTACAATTCGTTACTTATATTATAATATTTTATTTTTACTGCACTAGAACTGCTTCCATTGATAGGTTGTTAGATAGCAGCCATATTTTTTTATAGCCATTTTAAATTCAAATGTAGACAAAATTAGTTAATCCTCTGGTGGATCTGTGTGTATTGGTCATAATATATATTAGAATTTTTTTGTATATCAAAACTAAATGCTATGCTATTAATACTAATATATCAACCAAAATCACCTATTTATAGCGGCTTTTGCACATCCGACAATAACACTCAAATGCATTTTATTTTATGATACCTAGTGTGCAACTAAATTAAGCCTGACGTCTGCCGCCGCCTCCACAGCATGCAAATGTTTTGTAAGCAGTCAAAATTGGACTTAATTGAGCACTTTTTAACATTTCCTATTTAAAACCACAAAATATATTATACAAGTAACCACTCTTTTGCACAATAATATATTATGCGTTTATCTGTAAATATAAATTATTTTCTTATTGCAAGAATTATGTAGGTACTCAGTTGTAAAAGTTTCATATAATAATTACTTAAATTAGACAACAACAAAAAGAATAGTTTACCTATATAGTATTTTTTGTTTAGTAGATAACAAAACGTTAATCACGTACACAACACATTTAAGTGGAAAACATTCTAAAATTAATTTTCTTATATTTCGTATTGACCTTAAAGAAAAATACTCTCATAATAGTCATAACGCATTCATACGTGTTTTTCGTGAGCTTTAATTATTATTTGCTGTACAATCAACTAAAAAGTCTAAATATTTTGGTTTCTTCGAATGCAAAGTAATAATTTATAATTACATGTGAATATAACAATAATAGTTCTGTCGTAGGTAAATTTAAAATGAAATAAATATTAATTTGCATATTATACAGGAGTTAATTTTCCTAAAATGTTTAGCACTCAAACATAATATGTGAAAATGTTTAATACAAGGTTCCTCATAAGTTAACTTTACTGGAATTTAAAAAAAAAAATTGTGCTTGATTTCACAAATAGCCAGTGCTTACAGCTTTACCGAATCTTTTAAGATGAATTTTGTACTTTTATGTAAAGTTTAAATATAATTAAACATTATACGAACTAATAAAAGTTTGGCCACACGCGTGGTTGGTACTTAGAGATCAGATGAAATTATATTTTTGAGAAATCATTCTTATATAATGTACATTTTTTTTTACATATTTCACTTTTGACTGAAATTTTAAATCCTTGTGATATGTTTAATAAGAAAACAACATAACAATATTTCTAAAATGTGTTTAGCTCTTAGTTCTGTCGTTCATATTATATTACTTTTTAGTAATTTATTTACTGTATGATAGGTTGAACATATTTATTCCGAAAATATTGCATTTATAATATAAATTATTGTTATAAACTATATAGTCAACATATTTCACATACTGTGAAATAACTAATAAGTGTTGTATAATTAGGTACCTCATGATCTTAAAATTAATCAAAATGATTAGTATTTTTGAAGTTTATTTCAGAATATAATTTTGATATTGCCATTAAAGAACCTAATTTATTTTTCTAACGGTTATTCGTAATTTAAACTTCAAATATAGCAAAATTCATTAAAATGACGAATATATGTAAAAAATCTAAACAAAGTGTTATTTATAAGTATAATATGCTTCATATGGTTTAAGTTAGATATGGACGAAATTAGGTATTAAGTAGTTGAACAATGATTTTAGTTATTTTGTTGTACCTTATTTAAAAATGGGTACTTAAAACTTCTTACGTACCTATATTTTATAATTTTTTATTTGCACACACCATAACATTTTTAATACAATTTTCCTTCAAAAATATAGAATGAAATTTACAATAAGTTTAAATTAATGTTAAGCTATTATTTTATAGTTACTACAGACCTATTCACAAGTTTCTACTTTACTTACCTCGGTATTGAGAATCGACTAAAACGTTATAAAAGCTAGTTATATAATATTAGGTACTACTATTATGTAGGTAAATCATTCTTTGCTTTAGTTAAAATAGCTATATTATAGTTACAATAATTAAAATGCATAATGTTTTTTAAAATATTGCGGTTAAAAAGTTTTACAGCTGAATGTCCGTACTCCATATAGTTTATATCAATTTACTTATTTAGTATAGGTTGATGATACAGGGCTAGTTACATGAGATTATC
>NW_019101700.1:0-5995 GCF_001856785.1 Myzus persicae
TTGAGTAGACTTCGTCGGCGGAGCAGCAGGGTGACAACAATACCACTAATTCGGATCGCACGCAGCGCGCCGAATTTAAAAACTGATTGTGTATCCAACATTTTCTCCCCGGGTTGAAAGACCCAGGCGTCTTTCAAGAATCAAGAGTCTTGAATATGGTCAATGAAAATCAGATCGTACACATAACATAATAATCGGAAAAATGCGTGGATAAGCCACGGACAAAAATTCAACTAACACAAAATAATAATAATAATTATACATATATACATAATTGTAAAGAACCTAGCACTCATCAACCTCAAAGGAATAAAATTGAAATAACTAGGGAAATATGGACAGGTAGGTGCTTAGAATTGGACTAGGATTCAATCGGTAGACGAACAAGCTTAACGACGGGCCGCTTGTAGACATCGTCCAGAGTACGCACAGACACGACGCGCACGACGTCATCAGACCCCGGATGAACTTCAGTGACGCGACCGAGACGCCAATCAGTTGGTGGTGGATTCGGAGCTTCAACGATTTGGGGACGACTTGGACCACTTCTGTCGACCTTGCAATGTGGACAAGTATTCGCGTGACCATCGTTTCCAATACGATTGATGGCACTGTCGGATGAGCTGCCATCGGTTCAAACGGTTGATTTGGACGTCGGTGGTGTCCGGTTCGGGTATGGCGTGGATCGGCTGTCCGATCAGGAAGTGTCCCGGCGTTAACGCACTTAAGTCGTGCGGGTCGGACGAACTCGGTGTGATTGGTCGGGAGTTAAGAATGCCCTCGATACGAGTAATCAAAGTGAGGAACTCCTCGTAAGTCAACACTTGTTGACCGATAACATGTTTAAGGTGATTTTTAACGCTTTTGATGCCGGCTTCCCAAATGCCGCCGAAATGTGGCGCGGCGAGCGGATTAAAGTGCCAGGTACATGTTAAGTGCGACGACAAAAGATCTTGGGCTTTGGCATCTCGAAACAAGGTTCTAAGCTGACGCGCGGCGCCGACGTAATTCGTGCCGCAATCCGAAAAAATGTTAGACGGAACACCACGTCGCGCAACGAACCGATCTAGGGCCGCGAGGAAAGCGTCGGTGCTGAGGTCGGTTACAATTTCGAGGTGGACGGCCTTAACGGACATACAAACAAATAGTGCCAGGTACACTTTAACCGATTGCGCATTTCGGTGGCGATGTTCTTTGACGAGGAACGGTCCTCCGTAGTCCATGCCGACGTGTGAAAATGGTCGATGAAGTTGCACGCGATAAGATGGTAGATCGGCCATAATCGGTTGAGGGCGGACAGCTTTATGACGGGTGCACGGAACACATGCGAAAATGACACGTCGAACTGCCGCTCGACCTGACAAGATCCAAAATTTTTGGTTTAACATCGAGAATATCAATTTTGATCCGCCGTGCAAAAATGACAAATGATAATGACGGATGATTAGCTCGGTGAGGTGCGAAGACCGCGGCAACAATATTGGATGTTTCGCGTTATGACTAATATCAGCGAAGCGCAGGCGGCCTCCGACCCGTATAATACCATTTTCGTCGACATAAGGGGCCAATTGCGCCAAAGACGGCGGCGAGATTACGGAATTGACTTTTAACATTTTTATTAAGTCCGCGAAATAATGTTGTTGCGTGCGTTGCACGACGATGGATAAGGCATTTTCTCGTTCGTCGAACGTAATCGGACCGACGCGAACAGGTTGTCGACGTAGACGATGACACAAATAGCGTGATATGTAGGACAAAACGCGCAACATTTTTAAGAACGACGAAAATCGATCAATAAATTCTAGCGACGATGAATGAACATTGACGGCCAACGTCGTGGTGATACTCGGGCGGGTCTCTGGCAACTGCTCTGGTGCACACGGAATAAATTTCGATTGGGGCCACTGGTCTTCAGGGCGTCGTAAGAAATCGGGACCGTTCCAGTAAATGGACGAAGACAACATGGATTTCGGTAAAAGGCCACGGGAGGCTGGATCTGCGGGATTGTCGTTTGTTGAAACGTAATTCCAAGTGCAGCCAGGTAACAGCTGATTTATTTTGGCGACTCGATTAGTGACAAAAATCTTAAATTGTTTCTGGTCCGCCGTCAACCATGATAGGACAACCGATGAATGGGACCACGCTCGCATACGGACAATAAGCACTTCGCTCGACAACACAGTAGACACGTGATGAAGCGTTTGAGCCAATAGCAGGGCGCCGCACAACTCCAGGCGGGGTATTGATAGTTGCTCGTTGGCGGTGGAACTTTTCAGAGGGGCAACCTTAGTTTTACACGTTATAAATTTTACTGAAATGTTGCCGGCGATGTCGATGAGACGAAGATAAATGGTCGCCGCATATCCCTTGACTGACGCGTCCGCGAAACCCAGTAACTGGACGTCCTGGTGACAAATAACATCGATGTGACGCGGTAGACTTAAATCAAAAAGGAGTGGCAATTCCGTGCAGAACTGTTGCCACATAGACTGCAAGTCGTCGGACAATGGATCGTCCCACCCGAGTTTATGGCACCATAATAATTGCATAAAATATTTTGCCCACAACAACATAGGGCCTAAGGCGTCAATAGGATCGAACAAGCGCGCAATGACAGACAACACTTGACGTTTTGTTGAAGACATTTGTTTAAGACTGGTATGATACGCAAACTTGTCAGTATTTGTGACCCAATACAGACCGAGGACCTTCACGGCATGTTCCTCTCGTGGATCGAATGACATAGAATCTACGCGGTCATCGGGGGGAACTGATTCGAGGACGGTGGTGCCGTTACTGGTCCATTTGCTCAACGTACAAGCACCGCTACGTAATAAACCGACAATATCTTCCTTCCGACGTAGTAAGAGCTCTTCGGTGTCAGCTCCGATGACGATGTCGTCGACGTAGGCGGCACGAGTAAGGACGTCTTTTGCGAGTGGAAAGCGATGACCGTCTTGTCGATCAAGCTCGTGAAGAACGCGTATAGCGAGATACGGCGCGCAATTAAGACCGTACGTGACAGTACACAGTTGAAATTCGACGAGGTCGTCGGTAGGCGAGTCGCGCCAAAATATATGTTGAAATACCCGGTCTTCTTGACGAATTAAAATTTGCCGATACATTTTAACGATGTCGGCGGACAAAATGTGCCTGTGCATACGGCAACGAAGTAGAATGTCACGTAAATCAACCTGAAGTTTGGGTCCGGTGCACAACACATCGTTTAATGAGCGACCGGAAGACGAGGCAGACGAAGCGTCGAACACGACGCGGATCTTGGACACGTCACCGTCAGCCTTGAGCACGGCGTGATGCGGAATAAAATATTTACCGGGTTCCGGAGCCGGTACCATGTGTCCTAGTGATTGATAGGTGGACATGAACTTGCGATACGCAGTGTACAACTCGGAGTCCTTAGTCAATCGTTTTTCTAAGTTGTAAAAACGTTTCAGCGCGATGGAGCGCGAGTCGCCGAGACCGTGACGCGGTGTGTATGGTTGTTGAGCTGTAATCGCGAACAAATGACGAAATGGTAATGCGACACAAAATCGACCGGTAGAATCACGCGAAGTAGATTTGGTAAAATATTCTTCACACCACTGATCTTCCGTGGTGGGCGACGCAGGTGCGGTGGGTTCTTCGACCACCCAAAATTGTTGTAATAGATCTCCGATTGACGGCGGAGCGATCGTGGTGGTCAGCGTGACTGAAGGTTGCTTGCTCGGAGTAGAAAACGAACCGAAAATTATCCATCCGAGTTGTGTGTCGAGGGCCGATGGTAAGCCCGAATGATGTTCCACACCGGCGTGAGAGCGGATAAGACTAGGTAGGATATCTGCGCCAAATAAAATGTCGATGCGCGACGGAATGTCGAAGTCCTCGTCCGCGAAACGGAGATGTCGATATTGTTGACGCACGGTTGTCGGCAACCGTGTGGATGGCATGGCGCCGGTAATCTGTTTTAAAATAACTAATTCAACAGACGGGAACAAATCAGATTTGAAACGTGACGAAAATTGACAACTGGTTACACCTTGCACCTGTGACACAGGATTTTGAGCGAAACCGACGATGTCAGACTTGTACCGACGTTTCGAAAGTCCAAGTCGCGCTGCACACTCGCTGGTCACGGCCGAAATCTGCGAGCCACTATCGAGCAGCACGCGTACGCATTGCACTCGGTCCCAAGCGTCTTTAACGTGAACAATCGCCGTACCTAATACGACGGTAGAATTGGTGCAGGCGGCACCCACACACGAACTAGAACCGCCACTCGACGTGGTTGATTGCGATATCGGGTTAGTATTCTGGGTAGTGTTGTCTACAATTGGGGCTCGGTCTTGTTCACGATGTAGCAAGGTGTGATGACGTTTACTTTTGCACGACGAACAGCCCTTCGTTGATTGACATGCATTGACCATGTGAGTCGGACTCATACACGCAAAACACAATTTGCGAGCTAATACGGCCTCTCGTCGTTTGTCTACAGTCATACCGACGAGCTTCGGACATTGATATATTCGGTGATCAGAATTATCACAACATAAACAGTTTCTAGATCTAACTTTGTTCGAAGTAGACGTAGTAGCGGCGAACACCGATTTTTTTGGTAAAGATGATTTTTGGGACTGCACCTTAGACTTTTCATGCGATTTTGTAGTAATATCAGGTTTACTAGAATTTTTTATGTTCTCTAATACTCTGCACCGTTGTTGTACAAAACTGAGTAACTCATCGAACGTCGGAATTGTAAAAAACGACGCATTGGATTCGAATAATTGAATCGTCGTCGGATCGAGAACTCGGGAACCCATGTGAAACAATAAAAAACTTGAAAAGTCGTTGACACCGAGCGCTTTAATTATGGCTACATTTTCTTTGAATGTTTTGATAAACGACGTCAAAGCTGGTAACGACTGATGTGTAATAGGTTTGAATGCAAATAGTTTGTCTAAGTGTGCCGACGCTAGCAGACGCTTATTATCGAACCGAGCGGACAGTGCTTCCCAAGCGAGGGCGTAATTGTTCGCAGACAACGGTATTGACTTGACAACGGCGAGAGCGTCACCCAATAAACACGACAGTAAATAGTGAAAACGTTTGGCATCACCAATGCCGGTGTTGTCGTGTACGAGGGATACATAAATATCGCGGAACGAGCGCCACTCCAACAAACTACCGTCGAAACTAGGCAGCTGAATTTTCGGTAACGGAACGAATTGTTGTGGCGCGGACGCGATGGACGACGATTTGATATCAGAAACTCTCGCGGGAACGACATTCGCAACGACTGTTTTAATTTCGAGACGCATACTTTCCATAGAAGCGATCATTGGACGATCATCACGGTCAAATTCAGCCACACGGTCAAGCTCGATTAACGCGTTAATTATAGCATCTTGTTGACGTTGAAATTGTTCGACATATTGATTTAAATCTTCGGCGTGAATAGTTAACGACGGCACTTGACCGGCATCAGCACGCGCGGCTAAGGCTGTGACGTGAATACTTTTGATGGAATTTAAAACGTTGTCGCGTTTGACCCGCGCTCGAGCTAGAGCATTCTCGGGAGTCTCTTCCTTTTTTGGTGGCATGACGACAAAATACGAACAAATGTATGACAATAGTCTGATAGATATGTAACGAAGTGATCACACGAAAATAATATCCAGATCGAACGGACCAAACAATGTGCGACGGCTGCACATCAAGCCGGATGACGCGTGTAGGCGTGTGCGTGCGCTGAGGGCTGCCTACAAGTGTCGGGTCGTGTGTCACTTACCTACTCGTCGCTGGCCTGTCGATAACCCTGTAGGAGCGGGAGAGTGGACTGTATAGGATCTGTTTCGGGAATAAGACAATTAAAGAGTGAAGGTGATGGCTGAAAGCTTATCAACAGTAACAATATTTGCAGTATGAAAGGTACGGGATAATTTATTACAAAATGCTGCAGAAAATGAGACTTAAAATTAATGTTAGTAAACACGCGATC
>NW_019101701.1:0-3736 GCF_001856785.1 Myzus persicae
TATTATTTTATTTTTAATTGCGTATAGCTATATTTTTATTTTTATGCATACATACCTTGAATCTCAATAAATTTTTTTTAGCTGAATAAGTTTTTAAATGTAAGGATTTAAAAAAATTTTTTTGAGGTCATTCGCCTTATTGACTCATTCGGTTAATGGACTCAAATGGTCAGGTCCCAAAGTGAGTCTAATAAGCGGTGACCACTGTATATATATATATAGATAAGAACATTTCATAAAAAAGGTTAAGTTATGCACATACCTAATAAGTGCATGATAATTAAACTTGTGACATGACATGCAATTTGGACAGATCCTTCTTAGATGGCATGCAATTCGGATGCAGCCGTTATTATGAAATATGAATCATCATATACAATGGCTTTCCAAAAGCCTAACCTATGTGGGATCTTAGATAATATTCATAGATACATTTAAATTTAATAATATAGCCAATTTTTTCTTCCTGCTGAATTCTCAGTTTCCAAACATTTTTTAATACAACTCAATAATGCACAATGTTGTCAATGTTAATGCACTATGTTTAGATGTACTATATGTGGGTACAATTTAAAAATAATATATTTGTCAATCATTAATTATCTTAACTATGCACTGGTAACATAATACATTTGAATAAGTAAGTTCTGAATAATGTAGGTACTATATAGGTACCTAACAGAACATTTGTTTATACTACTGAAATATTATTTACTAATTAAGTTATTATTTACATATGCTAGCTTTTTGCCTATATAAAATAAGTTCATAAGTAAATGGTAAACTATAAATCGAATACTTATTTGTGAAGACTGGAGAACAGATAAAAATAAGGGAGAAAGTAGATAACCACTCTGCTGTAGTACACTGCACTTTCAAGATTTTTATAGAACCTACTTCGTCATTAAAGTGTAACTGTGTAAGTCACTATAATGTTCTAATGCAAGCATATCAAACTCAAACTATTAACTGAACCAAATATATTAAATAGTTTCTATGCGGGCAGCACATACAAATTTATTAAAAAAAAAAACATTTCCAACAGTACTAAAATTGATACAACCAAACACTAATTTAGCTTAAGAAATGCCATTTTCCCTTAATTTTTTTTATTTTTTTATTTTTACAAGAAATATACAATCTATACAGTTAAGCACAATAAGTATATGTGAGATTGGGGTAGCAAGCATTAAGGGGTTACGTGACACGTGAGTAAGAAGCCATCCATCGGTAGTACTTAGCTTGTTTTAAAATTGAATCGTTAAGAAAATTGTTATAGGTTTTTTAAACCAAAATGATCTACATTTTTTTTTCAATGTTTTTGTTTTAACCAGTATCAGTTTGTTTAAAATTATTAATAATATTTAACAATACCTTTAGTACCTTTATAGTAGGTATTAAAAAAAAAAAAACACTCAACAAGAAATTAACGATCTATAGGTCTTCCAGTTTCAAGCTGTTCTACTTTTAGTTCCAATCATAATTATTATGGCATTATTGATTTGGCCATTTAGACCACGTTATCCTAAAGTCTGAACAAGCACCAGTTTAAATAAATATAATTTACTGGACAGAAAAATCGTGTTAATGTAGTTGTGACAATTTATTATTTTCTTAATATGATATCAGCTATAATCAACCATACTTACTAACTAACACGAAATAAGCCGAAAACCCTTAAAATAATATACATAATATTATATTTTAAATGAGGTTTTGAGGATTTAAGTACCTTGTAATGCTGTCGGTAAATAATTGCTATCAAATATAATAAATATGTAAGCTCATGAGTTAGTTATAATTTGTGGAATATTAAAAAAAATTTTTTTAATTATATTCCAATATTATATTGTAATCAGTGCCGCAACTAGCGGGGGTGCTGGGGGTGCATGGCACCCCCAATAGGGCCCTATCATTGTAATTAGGGGGCCCTTTTCAGACATAAAATATTTTAGATTTTAAACTAATATTCCAATTTACAATACATGATGAGAATTGAAATTTTTCGATATCATTGTGTATTTGTGTTACGTCAAACATCTAATATTATGTTTTTATATATAGTATTGATTATACTTATGAAGATAATATTTTTTATACTATGACTTGTACTTAATATCTTATTTTTGTATCGTTAGTTTCAATTTTGTGTTAAATAATAGTTTTCGACTCCATGCTNGCTTAGTGCTATTTTTAGACTAGTGCAGTGTGTGATTACTTATAACTGATAAATGATAATATTTTATTTAGTGAATGCATTTTTGTTTTCATTTTTTATTTCACTTATAAACGTAAAATGTCTCTAAATGCTCGTCGTCCTCCTAGTGGTTGCCAAAAGAGAAAAGCCAAAAATATTCGAATTGCCGAAACAAATAAATTACGAGGTTCGTTGGATAAATTTTGTAAAATTGCAAAAACTACACATGTCAACACAGGTAGGTAATATTAAAAATATTATTACTTATGTTATTTCATAATTTATAGTTTTAACTTGAATATATTAAAAATTATTATAAATATCAAAATAGGTAATACCCAAATTGATTTGATTTCATAAATTACACTATAAATTATAATATGTGTTGTAACTTGTAGGTACCTACTATTATATTAAATATATCTAATAAAGTTTATTTACATTTTGAAATAAACATTTCTAATTCTATTATAGTAAGTATCTGATTACATATTATTAAGACAAAAGACATGCATTTTGCACTGTTATTTTAGCATACCTACACACCTATTTTAAAGATAAATTAATTTTGTATACTACAATTTTACTAGTTACTTGTGGGTATTTCAAGACAACTAACAAGTTAAAGTCAAATTAACTTAAATGGTTTCTCACAAACCAGTAGATATACTAACTACTACCTAAATAATATTATTTACTATGGTTATCTATTATATACTTTTTATTCAATAATGTAAAACTAAAATGTAAAACTCAAATACTTTTTAGAAGTACCAGCTATTTGTTTTTTATATTTTTTGGTATTCTTATTAATTTTTGTGATTTCATTATTAAGTTTTGATATTCATCTATTTCAAATATTTTTATTATAATTTGAATAATACAATAAGTTGGTACTTACTTTTCATTAAAATTATCAATTGCATTATAAATTGAAACACAATGTTTATATATTTTTAATTTATTTTAGAAGAAAATCATGACACTACATCTACTTCTGTAAAGGAAATACAATTGGCCTTTAATGATGTATTGGAATGTACGGTGGAAAAGTGTAGTACAGACAATAAATTGGAACTCCAAGAAAATGTGCCTAAAAATATTCTAGTTAATTTGGCCAATGATAAAACTTCTATTGGTTAGTTAATAGTTGGATAATTATTACAAATAATTCTAATTTTTAATTTTTGTTGGTACCTACTTACTTTTCAAAAAAATTATCGATTCTTTTGTAAGTTTTATCAAAAACATTTATTTTAATTTTTGAAAATATTTAAAAAAGAAATTATAACAACAAAAATTTTAATTTTTTAGGTGTAAATTTAAATTCTAAGTATCCAACAGACCGAGGAAATTTTCCTGTTGATATTTTAAGCAGTGATGTCAAAAGATTAATTGTTCAGTATGGTCCATGTAAACCAGTAATGGAATATCCATTGGATACAAATGTTATTGATGATGTTGTATCGAAGACTCGTAAGTTTTCAACTGATTATTATTTCATGACGTCCAAATCTGGTATAAAAATACCACGGTTGT
>NW_019101702.1:0-5750 GCF_001856785.1 Myzus persicae
ATGATGCCATCCATTTACTTTGAGAAAAGCTGATAGTTCGATGGATTTTCGTTATTATAATACCGTTTTCAATCGCCTGTTTCAAGTTTTTATAATGTATTATATTATAGTTTTTTTTCGATGATAGTGTAGTAAGTAATTTCTTTACTTTCGAATTTGGTGGACATCCACTAAAAGGTAAAAATGGGAAATCATTATGGGTTTTATGTAAATGTTTAGGATACTCGATATCAACTTCTAATATGTATCCAACTTCCGAATCATCAGCAATTTAAGTTACATCTATTTTGAGATCGTCAACCCATTTAAAATCTTTAAAAGGTAATTCTGTTAACATAGACTTTCCATACAAATTTACACAGTCGAGGTATGTAATCCATGTAATCGGTTCATTCGAATTATAGTTCAGTCCTTTAATATTTGGTATATTCGCTTTAGCGTATCTTTTAGTTGATTGAAAAATACCTCCTCGAATAGATTTTTCAAAAAAAAGTAGCATGTTATAATAATTTAACCTTTCCAACTTAACGTCAGTATACTTAAGCATACAATCAAAAGCAAATCCAGGAGCTGTCATATAATGAGCAGGATCTAGTGCGAGAGTTAATATACATAAGTCTCTAAAATTTTCGAATACATCAGCTAGTATGGTAACATCAGTTCTCAAATAAAGATAGCTATATACACCTGAAGTCTTAAGAGGACGTGATACCCAAAGTGTTACGTATGCAACGGCCGAGAGAACGCGCTATTAGGTGTTTTCGGGATCCGCAAGCGCGCGACGTCTAAGCCACGCCTACTACTCGCAGTCGGCGGCACTACTGGCACTGCTCATTCAGCGCGTCTCGGGAGCGCCGATTATTACTTCATGAACGTTCGACTGTGATGTATCCCGCCAATATAAAATTCACACAGTAAACGTCGCGGTATTATTTGTAATATCCGCGCGTACCCATTCGAACTATCTTTTTTGAAAGTTACTGCTTACCTAAATATATGCACCAATATATAGACTGTAAAAACACCAACACAACATAGCTTAGTTTGTAGTTATTGCACTAGTACTCATTCAAATATAATACATACAGTAAAATATAATTTAACAGTACCTAAACAAATACATCTTTTACGTTCAACTGTTCAATATTAAATTATTTTTAACTACAGCATAATTTGCATTTTCCCATTTCTTAGCATCTTTCCGTTTATTAACAACTAAACTTAAAAAAAAAAAATTATACAGTAGTTTACAAATTAGTAATACATGTATAAAAAAAAATGTATATTACATACAACTTGTAGTTATTATGAAGACTAAATTTTGTTTTTTTTTTTCATAATTTTAATATTTTTAATTATGTGAGGAGATTCAATAATGTCGCTTTTTAATTGACGTTTGCTGTACTGAGGGTCTACTATTTTTTTTAAAAGTTACTGCTTACCTAAATATATGTATCAATATATAGATTGTAAAGACGGCAATACAACATAGCTTGATTTATATTTACAAATTTTTAAGGGCAACGAAGTGCACGGGATCAGCTAGTATATTTATATATACCAATTTTGGTAATCCAATAGGTATAGATTTTTGTATGATTCGATTACTGGATAATTTACTTATTATTATATTACAATAATAATTATATTAAAATAAAAACAATTAGAAGGTATAATACTATGATACGTATAATATGCATATTACAATTTATTAACATTTTATATAATAATATTTCTGAGATACGTCTAGTATGATTTTGTTTTTATTTTTGATGTTTTCCGATATATGTGTAGGTTCGAAAATGTCAGATTTTAATAGTCTTTATCCATACCGTGGTTCAACCAATTCTGGCAGAAGACATTCTTTATAAAATCTGTGAAATAGGTATATTATTACAATTTATTTATTTATTTATTTATTTTAATTTATAACTATTACAATTTACACATTTTCAATCTTATGTAATAGCTAATAGGTATTTCAATGCAACAAACTATATTGGTTAAATTGTATTATTTAAATTTTTGTAAACATACCTCTCTAACTGAATATCCATTTTAGAATACCAAAATCTTTCGTCATAATCGATTACGTCATATTCAATCCATTTTTCGGAGTATACAACAAAATAACATATATTCCTTTTTGTTATTTTTAATTGTCCCTGTAATTGATAATAGTATGAACTAGTTTTTTTTAATTTCATTTTCCCGTCTACAATAATTACATAAGGTATCTGTAAATTATCAAAACAATCATATGACTAAAATATTTATTAAATTAATTAATATTCTGTATACCTTTTTATTGTCGACCGCTGTTTGTAATTCATTCGTATCTTTGATCGAAAAAGGACATTTAATTTCCAAAACAGCTGTATCGCCAATTAAACCATCTGAGTATATAAAATATATATTTAAATATTAGTTGTATATTATATCACATTATCACCCCCAAACAACTAGTTAGTTATCGTAAAACTTTGATTTCTTAATACATCGTACTTACCAGGGCTAGCGGCTAAGTATGGTTTATCTGCGTCAATAAACAAACCACAATCCATGACTTTAAGATTTGTTTTGACAGCATTTTCTCCAAAGTTGATTTGAGTTCAGTAGTATAAATTATAAACTGTGTTATAATATTTAACTATTTTAACCATTCCATATCAAAAAAAATGTAATAATCTTGTAAAAACTTACCTTTTGTTTTTATTATAACGCTTCAAAATAAGGTTTTTAGTAATATATTTCCTACGCGGACGTTTTGTTTTGTTGTTTTTATTTGTCATATTTTTAAATGACTATTATAAACAACACAAGTGGCAATAAAATACAATAATCTAGACCTGTAAAGTGTAAATTATTTGTACATACTGCCACGAGTCACATCAGAACTCAGAATGACTACAATAATTGAATAATATTATAATCAAAATAATAATAATAATAATCTTAATTTATTTTAGTCATACGAATAAGAACTGGACGAATAATAATAATACGGCGTATAATAGTAGTAATCATGGTTATTAGCTATTACTATTTACTACTATTTATAGATTTGCAGATAACAACGACGACGACAGCGGCGGTCGGCACACGCTGCCTCCCTCCCATCATTCACATTCAATTGGAAATTTTATTTATATAACTATCCACTAGAAGCAGCACAATACGGCATGATAAATTAAACATATCACAAATTCACAACTAAAACATAACTACGGAAAATTGCAATTGCTCGCTTTAAAGTAGTTTTAGAGAAAAAATACCTATAATAAAATCGAAAGAAAACAATATTTTGGAGAAAACATCATATGCGTTTTTTAATATTGCTAGTATATAACTTACAAATTAAAGTTCAAAATATACATATTTTACGTTTTTTAATTAGCTGTATCTTTTTTACTAATTACTTTTTTATAAAACGGATATGACATTTTCTTGGAAATATTGTTCTCTATACATTTTATTATAGGTATTTTAACTCTAAAACCACTTTTTAGTGAAGTTATGATTGTTTTGCGTGGACATGTTTTTACCGTTGAAAATAAGCGGTATAACGTCCTCTTAATATTAAATGTATCCCATATAATTTTTGCGTGCATATAATCTTCATCGCTAATTTTATCATCCGTTAAAGAGTTATAAAATTCAGACTTTGATGGTAAACAAGTGTCATCGAATATTATATATATTATATTATATCATATTCATAAGGGAAGACTCCTCTCTAATGCTTTCTTAGAAAATATTTTAGAAGTTTCTCTAAACCTTGATTTATCTTCAGACAAATTAGCTGCAAGTTTACTTAATGACTCACTCATAAAACGGAATGTGTCAACAAATTTTATACTAAGTTTGAATGCGATTTGAATCCTTGCTAAAGGATATATATTTTTCTGATGAATTAGGTATAACGTGAATATTTTTATTATCAAACGCTAATTGACGAATAATGAAATGGCTGTCATATGATAAATTATGAAAGAAAATCGGAACGAATGATGGATTAGTTATTTCGAAATTACATTGAAGGCAAAGGCATTGAATATATTTACCAGTAAAATGACAGTGATCTCGAACTTTAATTAACTTATTTTTTTTGAAATGTTCTAAACATTTTTCACAAAACTTAGTTCTTTGAAAATTTTTTTCATCTTCTTCAGTTAATTTATTCATCGGAGTATTTGATTGATAAATTTAAATGATATTCTTTTCCAATATCGACCATATTTTCCATACATTTTTTTGCAGCATTTTCACCTCTAAACACCTTCCTAGGAATTTTGAACTGCTTTACTAACTCTTTTGATATAATGTCATAGTCAAGTTTTACATAAAACCCATAGCTCATAATTTCGTGTAAATGTGTAACATGAGTTTTAGATTTTTTACAACTTTGAATGAATTCATCAGGTTGTTTAGGAGTTAAAATACATTCAAAATCAGCGTAAATAACAATTGGTATTCTCTGAGTTTTTTTATAGCTTTTAAAATAAATAAAAACATCATCACCCTTTTCAAACATAATTGGTCTACCTAACTGATTCTTTCTGCAACTACGCCGATGTTCAATTAAACCTTCCATACCCCAGAGTTTGCTTTCACAAGGTTTTCTCCCGAAAGTGGTAAAACATCTCTTACAAATAATTAACTTAGAACAATTTTTAGTTTTCTGACTTCTAATGAATCTTGAAAAATGTTTGATATAGCAATAATGTGATGTGTCGTCATTACTAAACAAAAATAGATCGAAATGTTTCTTTCTTTCAGTATTACATATATATATAGTGGAAAAATAAGTATTTCATGATTTAAACTATAAATATTGATTGATACACTGTTTGTCGCCGCCGTATCACCATATATCTCGCCACCGACCGGCTCATATACACACACGCGCACAACACATTATTGTAATTGTTATTTATATTGTTTTATTTCTGTTTAATTGTACCGCGTGAATTATATAACAATGTAGATTATAAGTTAATTATCGTTGTCACCGCGCTGGCGGCGTGATTATTAATTACCACGGCCGCCGTGATTTTTTGTCTTCTTCCGTCCGTCGTCGTGAACGCTTACTATATATTGTATTTTTTTGCTGTGCGCGAATCGCCAGTTATATTATATTTTTTTGTTTACAAGGCGTCAATTGCCTGTTATAGTTAATTATTGTAATTTTTTGTGTGCGCAAATCGCCGCTGAATATCATTTTTTTTTATATTTTATAATTTCTATTTTGTATTTGTGGGCGCGAATCGCCAAATTATTATTATTGTGCGTGTCGCAAATCGACACTTAATTATTATACTTGTAGGCGCTTATCGCCAAATTATTATTATTGTGTGTGTCGCAAATCGACACTTATTTATTATTATTTTTTAGCAAGGGTAGCGGCTGGCCAGCAGAGCACCGACGAACTGTGAGTTTTTCTGTATTATTATTATTATCATTTATATGTTATACTTGAGTCAGTAATTCATATTTGTGTTTCACGAGTTACTGCTCAGATAGCTAACTATATTATTTTTATATTTATTTTATTCTGCCGAGCCTGAAGGGCCGCAACCTTTATATTTATATATTATTATTGTTGGGCCAGAAGGGCCATTTTTACTATTTTGTTGAGCCAGAAGGGCTATTATATAATAACATCCGCATAGCTCAAATAGTTACTGTGAGTTATTAATTGTTATACCCATATTTATGCCGCTGTGATTTCTTATTTTTGAATTATATTA
>NW_019101703.1:0-2407 GCF_001856785.1 Myzus persicae
AATCAGCATCCAGATCTTCTTCATATGTATTCACTAAATTTTCTGCTTTAACTCTTAAATCTGTATTATCTATCTCTTCTAGCATTAAAAAAAAAACCAAATTTTTCATTTATTTTACTATATGCTTGATTTCGGCTGTTCAAATTAGTTATTAAAGCATCAATAATAGGAATAAATGTTTCATTTTTCATTTTTTCTTTTTCTGTAAATACAGTTTCTTCAGCATTGCCTTCATCAAAAAACACAGTCCTTCGTGATTGTCTTTTGGACTCATTGGGGAAAATATCCTTTTTACAAATACACATAGCTTCATTTAACAGAATATCAAAATTATTTCTTAATTCAGAAACATATAACTCTAGTGATTTGTATAATACTACTACTGATGACAAATCAATATCAACAGATTGTAAACTTTTACTTGTCATGTAGAATCTTTCCAAAATTGGTGTCCACAGAACCAACATAAATGTAAATTCTAAATTTTCAATTTTTTTATTAAGTGCTACAGCTTCATATATTGTTGCAGGTCGTTGACTTGTATCTTTTGATATTTCTTGTAAGGCAGCAATAATCCCAGGATAACCATTTTTGATCGACTTACATACCGCATATCGAGATGACCATCTAGTGGGACATAAGTTTTTTAGTAGTGTTGAATTTGGAATATCTTTTAATTGATTTTCTAAGATTTTCCAACGTGACGTAGATCCAGAAAAAAATGTATATAAATTCTGAGTGGTCATGAAAAACCGGTTACCAATGCTAGTCACTTCAGCGGCAAATGTCCCAACTAAATTCAAAGAGTGAGCGGAACATGGTACAAATTCAGCTGTCGCGGATTTCTTTTTTATTCTGGCTTGTAATCCGTTATAAATTCCTGACATATTTTGTGCGTTGTCATAACTTTGCCCCCGACAATTCTTGATATCTATATCTAGATTGGAAAAAAATGTTAAAACAGCACACTCCATTTCTTCTGCCTTATGACCAACAGAAGGTAAAAATCCCAAAAATCGTTCAATAGGTGAACCATCAGGCATTGTATATCTTACTGCAACCGTCAGTTGATCGATTTTTGACATATCTGGTGTTGAGTCAACTATAATAGAAAAATACTTGGCAGTTTTAATTTCTTGAATTATTTTATCTAAAATAGTTTTACTCATGGCCAAGATTAACTCATCACAAACTGTGTTTGACAAATATGACACATTTCCGGCTACAACTCGTTTGCGCACATTTACCTTTTTTACAACTCGTTTGCGCAAAAATACACAACACGATTGCGCACATAAATTTTGGCTACCTGTGACAAAAATCCCCAATGTCAGAACTCATTTGCGCACACATTTCCCTTCTCACTTTAACAGGCTTAGGACTGTCTGTTTCAAACTTTTAAACAGGCGTGATTAAAAATGTATGTGTGTGTGTGTGTGTGTGCGTGTATGATATGTGTTACATAGATCATTATAACATCATAGGTCAATATAAAAATAAAAATAAATAATAATGAATAATATAAAATATAAATACAAAAATATTCTACAGTTAATATGAAGTATCGTCGTAATTATTATTATTTTAAATTAAATTTGTATGATGGAATTTATTTCCAATATTTTTTATATAAGTTAAGCGGTCGATAGTTTTATTTTTATATTTATTCCACATATCTTGTAAGTATTCTTCTTTATGTACAGTTTCCTTTCTTTTATAATTCATTACATTGTTTTGTATTGAGTTAATTTTCAATTTGAATTTGAATTTGAATTTGAATGAGTATATCAATGACTTGATGTATGTGTGGATGTGGTGTATAAAATTGGCTATTATAATGTTTATGGAAAATTTCTGCATTATTCGTCGTCTTGGGATTGCCATTTGGTTCACAAGCCCATAAGATTGGTAGAAAATTGCTATTAGAGTCTATATAATTTTCTAAAATATAATCTGAGAATAAAGAACTAACTGCAGTACCAGGTGCTACCGCCATAAGATCTGTAAAGCCATCTGAAACTTCATTTGGTGGTAAATAACTTAAACCATAAAAATACTTCATCCATCTTCCAATTTCCGAATCTTTCAAGTACTCAGATAATAATATTTTATTTTGCTGTATTTGCCTGAACCAATTTTGTCCTAAATGAAAGGTACAATCAAAAATTTTACATCGAGGAAAAATTTGCAATACCGCATTATGCGCTGCCTTTTCAAAATCAGCATGAAAATTGATTACATTAATTTCTATCCCCGTCATTTCTAAGCATATATTGTTTAGTGATTGCCACATATTTTGTATGTAAGTATTTGTATGCAGTGGCGTGGCGACAAGATTTTATAGTAGGGGCGAATACATTTTTTTGTTACCCACCCACGTCTCACAGATTTGTATATCCCCCCCCCC
>NW_019101703.1:2745-5989 GCF_001856785.1 Myzus persicae
TAAAGTTGGACAAAATGATTAGGGGCAAATGAAAAAGTTCCATCCCCAAACACGTGTTCAGAATATTTAAGTAATTCCAAATTTTTTTCACAAGTAAATATAAATATGTTTTTATCATCACCGAGAAAACAAAATTTATTACCTTGGTATTGAATGTCATTTTGCATGTTGATCAGTTGATTTCTTGCGTCTTCAAAAGATTTTGGTAAATTTGGATAGTGTTTTTTTCTATTTTCATACATTGATCTTCGTAGCAATTTAACATCACTGTGTTCTAAATTTGTTGTAAAATTCTCTGTATTTAGTAACTAACGGCAAATTAATTTGTTTGATTTTATGTACAAATCGTTTTCTGCACTACATTTAAAAGTACTTCTGATTATTTCTCTCGTCATTGTTCGATTATTATACTCTTCATGATTATGAGAGTTGGTTACTTTTATTATTTTATTTAATTTATTAACAATAACACTAGCAGGACAATTTTTATTAGAACATCTAAAATTAAAATTTCCATTCATTAAAACACGATACTCACTAAATTTATATTTGTCAATATTAAAACATCATTTTCCTCGCCGAGTTTAAAAAATATTAGAAATATCTACGTCCAAAATAAATAGTTTGCGTCGTCCAACACACTAGCCACAACTGTACTGAAACTGAACCATACATACTAAAACTATCCTAAAAGTAGTTTAGAAAATCCAAAATGATATAATCTACACGACTACACAATCACAATGATATAATCTACACTTATAAGATAATATTGCTATAAGATATTTGATAATTTGTACTTGTGTTGTAGTTGTGCGCAAACGAGTGATCTATTTTCAGGTAAATGACTGATTTCGTCGTGCGCAAACGAGTCGTCGATTTTCAGGTAAAAAATGTTTAATGTGCGCAAACGAGTTGCAGCGCACATTTCCTTTGCCTTTATTTGCATACTTATTAATATGCGTAGAAAGGAATGGATCAAATTTAGCAAGCAATTCAAGAAATCCTAAATAATTCCCATTATGGCAAGAACCAAGGATTTGATCATCACCTCTAAAGGCAAGACCTCTTGCTGACAAAAACTTAATAGTTTCAACTAAACGATGAAGTACTTCTCGCCAATAAGATTCTTCTTTAAGTATTTCAATTTTTTGTAATTTATCAACAGTTTTCAAGTTCTGGGATTGTTTTGAAAACCATATTTGAATAGATTTAAGATGAACAGGATTTTTTTCATGGTTTTTTACCTGATCATTACATTTCTTCCAATTAATATAACCTTTTCCTTCTGTACTAAAAGCAGTTTTATTTTTCCCAAAGAGAAGACAATAAAAACAAAATAGAGAATTTGCAGAATGAGAATATAAAAGCCAATCTCGAAACTTGGTTTCACCATTATGCAATTCTTTAATGAATACATCCCGAGAAAGATATCTATAATATTTACTAATCGTACGTCTAGTCAATTTGAACTTGATACTTTCTAAATTGCATGATACTTTATTGTGTACCAAATAATTGATTGTATCGACATTTAAATTCCATTTAGCTGGATCAGTTTCTGAAACATTATTTTTTTTATCATCGAGTCTATCTGTCATCTCTTCTATGTAAAGTTGATCCTAAATAACATACATTATAATAATTAGGCTATATGTTTAATATATTTTTTTAGATTGGCAATATTTAATAATAAATTTACATATTTACATGCAATAATCAATAAATTATGAAACAATATATTTTCCTTTAACTAATGAAGTTATTAGAAAAATAATAAAATTAGTTCTTACTTACATTACATATGTCAATCAAATCTAGCTTCATTGTTGTTGATCCCTGAACGGAAACTGTAGTAATTTGTTCATCTGTGACAACTGAAAAAATGTATGTAAATGAGTAATTTATATTATATAATTGTATTTAAAACTAAAGCATTTTTAATGTATTATTTCTTATTAGCAAAAGTATACCTACCTTATATACCTTTAAATGTTATTTTTAAAAAGTTAATGATGAATTCATGACCATTAAGTTGTTTTTAAAAACTATATTCATATAATTTTAATGAACTTTTTAAAGGGGGAGTTATAATTGTATTTTACTTACAATTTGAACTTTTTGATAAATCATCAACAGAACAATCAGGAACAATACATTTTTCAGGTTCACGAGGTTCATGTTCACCTAAAATTTAAATTATTTTTTTTTAACAACAAATAATATTTCCAAAGTAAATAATAAATTTTTATTTTATATAATATTTGATAACTGACCATCCAAATTCAAATATGGCATAGAACCATCCGTATTATTTCCAGATCCAACATTTTCAATAATAGCTAAACGTATATAAAGTATTAAAATACAATTCATATAATATATAATAATATATGAAGGGCTCACTGCAACAACAAGGCAAGTCCACTTTTGAAATATATTCAGGAGAAGGAAATATATTGTTTTAGCCAATTGAAAATGAAAATGAAATGTATTTTGATAAAAAAAAATTATATTGAGTAGTACACACACATTGTTGTCATACTATCATGTCTTAATGTATTTTTTTTCTAGTGCATACATATTCTTGAAGTTTGAAAGATATGGACTTGCCCGGGTTTTTGCTCATAAAATATAAATGTATTTTCAATTTTTTAATTATTATTAAGTAAAAAAAAAAAATAAAGTCTTAAAAGCAATAATAAATATAAGTGATAGTCAACAGTAATAATATTTAAATATTGAATAATGTTTTGTTCTGACTTTAACAACATGGAGTATAATGATGTAGATGTTCATTATTTTGATATGGACTTGCATGACTTTTTGATCATAAAATAGGTTTAATATTTTTTTTAATTATAAATAATTTACATTATTACATTTAATTAAAATTGTTATAAAGCAGAAAATAATAATAGATAATAAAGATATCTTTATTATCTATGAAAATAATTCAAAATATATGTAACAATATTACAGTATGACCAATATAATATAAGCTACAAAAACAAGGTAAGTCCGGACTTGTCTTGTTTTTGACCATAAAATATTAAACAAGGCAAGTCCATTTGCACGTTATCTCCGTAAACAACGATCGGACATACCTTGTTTTTGTACAGTAATGACCATGATGATATGGCGCATTCCAAGCAATCAAAAACCGATTTTCGAAAAAAAGTGGACTTGCCTTGTTGTTGCAGTGAGCCCTTCATATGTAAAATAAATACAATTTTAACAAAAA
>NW_019101704.1:0-5932 GCF_001856785.1 Myzus persicae
TTTATGTATAAACAAGAGTATAAATACAAAAAATATGATATCTTGTTTTCTGTGAAACTATACTCTACGAGATTGATGTTAGAATTTAGTTTAAGACTAACCCCACCCATGTGTTGTCTCCACCTTACAAGTGCTTAACAAAGCTAATTTATGATCAGCAGATTGAGTTTAGCTTTGTTAGTACAAAAATTAGAGTGACTTGGCCTATAATGAAACTTGATGGTAAGAACATTATCTATGTTTCAATGTATCATGTATGTATTTTATGATGGTTCAATTTTTTGGCAAGTTATGCCTATGTGATTTAGCGTAATTTAGAACTTTAACTATTGTAAAAAAACTAACATATAAACATAGACAATGTTCCTATCGTCAAGTTTCATAATAGGTTGATCCACTAACAGAATTAAAAATGATCTGCTGATTGTTAATTTGATATATTACGTATTTGTAAATTGGAGGCAACACATGCGGGTGTGGCATCCTCCTAATCATTGATCGATCAACAATTACAAGTGTACCAGATTCGAATCACCTACACACTGTCGGACCAGACTCAAAGGTAGCAATCAACAATGAAACAAAAATAATCCATAATATGTTGTGGTTTATCAAAATTCAAGCATTATCCAAAATGGATTGCACCGAGAAACATTTTGAAACCTCTGATTTAAGATATAACACATTTTTTAAACATACTCACTTTGAATTTAAACGTTCCATATTGTTCATCCCAAATGTTGATCGCTAAAAATGTTTTATATTAATTAGTAAAACCATTCAGTATAATATATTATATAGAGAAACAATGTATTATAAACTATGTCCTACGCTCCTGGGGAGGCAGCTAATAGATGGCGCATAGAAAAATGTGTTGCAAATACAATGTAGTAATTCACTTATTAATAATAAATTATTGTACAAATTATCCAGTGTCAAATTACTCACAATAATTCCATAAGCGTATATTTTTATAATTTGATTTCAAAAAATATCTATAAAAAATGTGTGCATAATGTGTATGCATGATGTTTATAGGTTGCTATAAAAAAGTTATAAACAATTTAACATTAATTTGTGAAGCCTTAACTAAAAAAATTGAAAATGTAGTGATTTATAACTACAAAATAATTTGCGAATTTTTGTAATTTTAATGATTTGATCAACATTTGAACTTCAAACAAATATAAAAAAAAATTATACTTAAGTTGGTTGTAGGAGTTGCAATTCTAAAATTATTGAAAATACTTAGACATTTAAAGTTTCAATTTTGACGAAATATTATATTGAAATTTAAACGAAAAAACCAATTTTATTATAAATATTTTTTTCATAATTAAATCATTAAAAAAAATAACTTGATAGGTAATTAATTGTTATCAATATAGGTGAAAATTAAAACACAAATTTAACTTTTTATGAATTACAATGTTATTGATAGTTGAATGTCTTAACTGTTTTAAATGTTGAGACAAACATTGAGGTATATAAACTATACTGGAGCACGCATTTGTTATCAAAACACGATCCGACTAATTCAATGGATTCCCAAAATACTGCAGGGCAAACAAATATTGGAATGTTGTACACAGGCCCTGCATGCCTACTACTTGCGTATAATTCCTCATAATTCATATTTTAAGCCACATGTCTTTTGTCTACTGTACTCAATACTGTCTATAGGTACTTCTCAGCATAATTTTTTTTTTATTTATATGAGATAATATACAATCTATACTGTATATCACAATAAGTATATGTGAAAAGAGTAGTTAAACATGAATAAGCTTGATTAAGTTGCCCTATGGTAACCCTTTAAATTGAAAAGTTTGGAAGGTGCGAGTAAGAAAGGCAGGAAATTTATTAATAGGAGTAAGTAAGGAGCAATTTTTATTTTTTTTAATGTTTTTTTTTTATTTTAAGAAGTCTCTACACCATCTTCTTTCTAGCCTCCTGCGAGGGTTTTCAGGTAGCGTTAAGGAATTTAGGCTTTGTATCAGTGGATTTTCGTGGTTGTTTAGGCTTGTAAAGAATCATTTATAAATAATTACAGATTCTTTTTCTATAGTTTTCATTCGTAAGTCGTTATGAAGGGTAAGATTAGATATGTAGGGTTGGGCAATTGTGCTTTTTCTTAATGTTATATTTTGATAGGTTTGAATTTTGGTTTATGTTCGTTTTTTTTTTGGCTGTACCCCAAAACTGTAATCCATATGTCCATATAGGCTATAGTAGTGATTTGTATATTAATAATTTAGTTTTTGTACTTGAACATTTATTATTTGTAATTAAATTTTTAAGTGATCGGGAGTGAGAGTTTAAAATTAATCTTTTTGATTTGATTGGCTCCAAGTTAGTCTTTTATCTAGAGAAATGCCAAGATATTTTACTGAGTTGGACATAAGAATTGGTATACTGTCAACTGTGACAGACGAACAAAATCCATGTTTGAGAGAGAAGGTAGCGTGGACTGATTTACTGTGGTTTAGTGTAATTCTCTATTTGGTATACCATTGTGAGATTTTATGGAGATGGGATTGCAAATTGGCTGAAGCTGTGATTGAATTTTCATGGATTGACATTATAGCTTTATCATTGGCATAATCGGCGACTAGGGTGTCTTGAGTAACGGGTTGATCGGAGGAGTATATATTGAATAGAATTGGCAATAAATAGGCTCCTTGGGGTACTATTGCATTGATTGAAGCCATATCGGAAGTGCAAGACCCGAGGAGAATTTTGAAATATCTATCTGTTAAGAACGATTTGATTAAAAGAAAAAGTGAAGAGGGCAGAAAATTTCGAAGCTTGAATAAAAGGCAATCGTGTCAAACACAATCGAAAGCCTGGGATATGTCTAGAAATGCACAGGTACAATATTGTTTACGTTTTAGTGTAGTTGAAATAGCATCAACTAGTCAATGTGTTTGGTGGATTGTGCTATGGTTGGCACGGAAGCCAAACTGAGCTGGAGGAAGGACGTTGTTGGTGATAAATTATCACTGATAATATATGGGGAAATAAGCTGAAGTATGAGTCTTTCACACATTTTTTAAAGGAACGGTAAGAGGCTTATAGGCCGGTAGGAGCCAGGAGAATCAGGTGTTTAATTGGGTTAGGAAAACATAACGATGTGAAAGAATTTCCATAATAAGGGGAAGTAAGAAAGTCTTAGTATTACGTTGTAAATGTAAGTTAATAGTATGATTGCTTTTTTGGGTAGACCCTTTACGACTTCTGCGGTTATTAAATCGAAACCAGGAGATTTTTTGTTTGAATATTTTAAAATTGTGTTTTTTACCTCGTTAGGAGTATAGTATTTTGTAGGAGGTCCTTTTGATAAGGGGAAATCTAGATATTATTTAACATTACTCATGTGTAAGTTATCTACAATTTCAGCTTGGGCTCTCAGCATAATGAAATTTTTTTTGGTGGTAATCGTTTAAGAGGAGGTTCTAATAATAATTCTAATTGTATTCAGTTTAAAAAAACACTAAGACAATTATTAATAACCAAAAATAAAAACATAAAAGTGGAAATTTTTCAAATTTTGTTGCTCCTGGTGGTGATGCATCAGATTTCCGTCCTAAGAAAAAGGTTCATTATAAAATCAGACAACAACTTAGATGAAACAGAAATTGATAATTATTTAGATTTTTTTTCAAGTATAGAGTTATTAAGATATACTAATGAAATACTTAATTATATTGCTGGATATATTGTCAAAAGTATATGCATAAAAGTTGGGTGTCCTTACTGTATTTATCTTTTAATAAAAGATTTAGATAATAAAACAGATCATAGCTATGTAAGAGGTGCAAATTTTACATTTTTTTGTAAATCGAGGGAAATTGAAAATAGTTTCATTTGCTGTATCAAATATTATTTAAGTGCTTGGAAAATCTATTCAAGCTGTTGTTGTTATAAATAAAAAAAATTGCATAACAACGTGAAACAAAACATTGTGATGTTACCAAAAATCAATATATTAACTAAAGGACTCTATTTTTCCCCTACTTCACACCCCATTAATGTTGATATTGTTTCTCTAAGCCAAGAGTATAGCCTCTTCACTGCGCTTAGTCAAGGTTTTGTAAGTATAAGAATGTGCCACTATGCCACAGAAATGAATTCTAAACAAGTTTTTAAAAATAAACCATAACTAAGGAAAAAAATAACAAAAATTAATTTTATTTAATAATGTCTAAAATATAAAACGGCTCATTGAGTGTACAAATTATTCCAAACTATATGATTTTTTTATTACTTTGTATGATTTATTTATATCTTAATTGTATTGTATTTTAGAATATGTAAATTGTAAATGTACCTATGTAATATTATAATATGTTATTAATAGTATTAAAGTAAATAATAAATATTTAGGTACATTTGTATTTTATATTTGTATGTGTAGTAATGTTAAGTATTATTTATACATAGGTACACTAAACTGTTTATATTTTATATATTTAAGGTGTATTTTTTTAATTTTGCTATTAAAAAAATATTTCATACTAAATTGTTTTTATTCGTTCCTGGTTTAATAATTTCAGAGCATAATAATGCTTAATATTGTTGCACGGTACAATATGGTTAATAGTGTTATAACTTTTAGTTGCCGGTAGTGTCGGGGGATATGTTCAAAAGCTTTAACTTGTTTTTCTTCATTACATGGATGATATACACAATGTGCGCTCCTATCTAGTTTATATACCTCGATGGAGATAAATCAATATTAACTACCTATACTCTGTTCAGCGAGGGGAGGATTCAATGTATGCCCTCCGTTACATTGCTACAGAGACCGGTTCCCCTATAAGGGATAATTAAGTTCCGTAATTGCTACTAATTATTTAATTCAGCATCACGCGACACTGGATAATTTGTTACCTTTTTCTCAAGAACTATATACCATGACGTAGGTAATATATACCATGACGTAGGTAGTATACATTTGATGTACGATTTTGAAAAACAAGATAAATCAGTACCTAATGAATTTATTTCTAACAAATAACTACAACAAATGCATTGAACTTTTGAAAAACGTAACATTGCCCGTTTCTAATATAAGTACTTAAATGATTTATTTTGTATCATACTACATTATTGTAAAAGGCACTTACCATAAATTATAATACTACAAAATTATTTTCACATACCTATGGTGGCTATAGGTAGTCTGAATCCTGCGACTTGGCTAGAAGGTATTGTACTACCACAGCAACAGGACCTGTTGCATACAGCTCGCGCACGCCCACGGTTCGCGTAAACGTGATCTGGTATTTTGGAAGTGGAAAGATTGTAAGCCGTACTAAGATGTTGGTGAAAATCTATTGATGGAACAAAGGCTTTGGGAATCCAGAATGCTCTAAGCTTCCAACTATTAAAAGGGCAAACCAGGCACTTGACGGTTACTGTAAACAACAAAGCACGAGGTTATAACTTATAACCAAACTTGTGACGAACAAACAACAAAGCCGCGGTGCCGTCGACCGTCGTCGACCGTTGTCGGTGTGCAGCAGTAGTAATATCAAAGAACAAAAAATCGATGTTTTCTAACCGATATCTGATTAATCGAATATTTTGATAGCAGAATATGAATCGATTAAATTTGATAAGAATCGGTTATTTGTTTTTCAGGAAAGGTTTTTTGAAGTTTATCACCCTCGAGTGCCGGATGTGCATTCTGAAACGACTGCTGATGTAACTAAGGCGTTGACCATCGTTTATTGTTTATTGTCCTATCGATAATTAGGTTTTTTTAGACACCGATATTAGACGTTCAGTTAATGTTATCTTTGTGTGCGGCACAGACCTGATAACAGTGGCGTCATAATTTTTAAACATAAGTACATATATGCAGGCCACCAACACTGTCTGGAATTTTAAATTTATATATTTTTCAACCCAACCAATTTAAGAGATG
>NW_019101705.1:0-6033 GCF_001856785.1 Myzus persicae
TTATTTAAACTAAAGACGAATACCAAAATCGATATGGGTCTGGATAGGGTCCCGGAAATTCCGTGATAATTATCAAAATGTTATCAGTCCCGGACAATTTTTCTTACCATTGCTCATGCGCGGGGACTTGTCTTATTTCCAACACGATTCAATAATTATTATGGTAATGCCGGGATCGTACAATAATTATGGTAAAGCCGGGATCGTACAATATTTATGTTACTGCCGGGACTGTACAATAGTAACTGTTATAGTGTTATCGTATGATTTCAGATTTGTATGGATTTATGTGTTGCTATAAATAACTAATAAGTTCATCACTATGCTTTTGTCCCGTTTAATTTTTAATTTTTTTGATTTATAAATTATAAATTACAATGTCACACCAATATATTGGTAAAAAGTTTAACTCTTACGACGATGTTGAAGTGTTTATGGCTCAGTATAAACAGTCATCCTTAAATGACTACTGGGTAAGAGACAATCGAACATTGCACTCGGCAGAAAAAAGGTAGGTACCTGTACTAATTTAAAAAAAGAAAATGTTTTACCTCTTAATTAGCATGTGTTATAAAATTTTAAATGTGTACTATAACGGCTTTACTGTTAGAATGAAATCTGAACGTTTCGCTTCAATCAATAAGTCATTAAAATATTCATATATAAAATATAGCTGCATTCATGGAGGACAGAAATTTCGTCAAAAAATTAAAAAGACCGATCGTAAAACTTTGTAAGTATAAAATAGGAACTGACAACTGTCACAACCCGCAGGCAATATTTTTGAATTATTTTTGCATGAATTAATTGAGTGTGATCAAAAGTGTTTAAATATTTTGTTTTAAAATTATTCGACGTCTGTTACAATTTATTTTTTATTGTTTTTCAAATTAAATACTACAAGTTAAAAAATAAATAAAAATACAAGGTAAAATACAGTAAAAATTTCAAAATATTTTGATTTGTTTTGAACTGTTTAAGGACATAGGTATTGAGTTTCCAATATTTTAGTTTGTTTTTCTATGATGTTAATAAAATGTTATTCGTTGGGTAAAGAAGCTTGAAAATGTAACTCAAGGCTCCTGATATATTGTTACTATAGCAGTTGAAAAATATTAAAAATATCACACCTTTTTATTATTGAATAAATATTACAAATAATTAAGAATTAAACTACTATAAATATGGTTATTTTTTAATTAATATATGATATATATTTCTTTTAGTACATTCAAACAAGAATGTGATGCATTTGTTTATTTTGCTATATCTAAAGATGGTGAACATTTGGTTTTAAAAAGTTTATCAGAAGAACATAACCACAATTCTAATACAAAGTAATTATCAATTGGATTATAAATCAACTATGATCTTAAGTAACACTTTTTAGTTTGGTGCCAGACAGATAATATATTCAAGAAGCAAAGGTGGACATTACTTGTTAATTATTTTTGTTTTTAACTTAACAACTTATATATTCAGTTAACATTTTTATCATTTTAACTTAATCCTAACCAATCTAAACATTGATTTTGTTTGCTACAATGTAAATAAATAAATCTTAAGGGGGTTGGAGGGGCTCCAGTCAATGAAAAAAAAGTGACTTTTAGACCTAAAAGCCTGACAAAAATACAATAACATAGAATGATCAAATTTTAATTCTCTAAACATGTTCGAACTCTTGAAAAAAAAATAACTAACTTAAGTTAATTTTATTTTCTATCTTAACTTTAAACATAGAGTTAAATTTGTTTTTGTTAACTTTTAACTGAAAGCATAAAGCATTTTTATTAAATTAACTTAACTTGCCACAGTTAATAATTTTTATCTCACCTTATTAACTCATTTTTACCTATGTCAAGAAGTTCAAATGTCCTTTAATCTATTTAATACAATAATATTTAAACTATTCATTTGTTTGGTACTTTTAGAAAAACATTTAGCCATCTTCCAAAACAAAGAAAACTCAACCAAAATATTTTGAACGAAGCTACTAATCTCCAGGCGTTAAGGCCCAACAAAAAACTTCTTCTAAAAAATTTATCCGATACTTCTGGTAAAACTCTATTATTGAGAGATATAACAAATATTTCCAAACGTAAAGAAACATACACAAATGATTTGAACGCTTGCTTACCAATATTAAAAAAACATAATTGTCAGTATGAAGTCTTGGTGGAAAATAATGAATTTAGGGGTTTATTTTTTCAAAATACAGACATGAAAAATAATTTTGATTCATATCCTGAAATTGTGCTTCTTGATGGTACATACAAACTATTAAATTTTGGTGGTGTTGTGTATTTATTTATTATCGAAGATTCAATTGGAAGCTCAGAAATAATAGCTGTAGGAATACTATTAGGTGAAATAAAAGAATATATTGATTGGTTAATTTTAACATTTAAAAATAAAAACAATTGTAGTTCTTTGATCAAGACGTTCATGACTGACAAAGATGAAAACATGAGAAACGTTCTAAGGCAACACTTCCCAACATCTAAATTAATATTGTGTAAATTTCATGTATTTCAAATTTTTAAACGTGAAATTACTACAAATAAATTAGGTATTACTCCATGTGAAGAATCAACTACTAAAGAATATTTCCAAAATATATCCTATTCAAAATCTATTGAGGAGTATGAAAATACTTATGAATCTATGACACAGTTATTACCAACACAAGTAATGAAGTATTTTAATAATAATTGGAATCCCATCAAAGATGAATGGGTGGATGCATTCATAAATGATAATTTCTTAAATTTTACAAATAACAGAACAGAGTCATTAAATCGAAATTTAAAATCTGTAATTAGAAAACTGAGTTCCCTAGAAGAATTTCTGACTAATTTTTTTATTGAATTACACATTGAAAGAACCGAACGAGACCATAAAGCAATAAAAAGTATTCATAAAATACCAGTTATATCAAATGATATACTTCCAATCAAAAAATATTCTGATCTTTTAACTCAGTATTCTTTTAGTCATGTCGAAAAAGAATATCTGGCAAGTCTCAAAATGAACAACAATTCGCTTGAAAATATTGGTGTTACTATAACATTATGTGATTGTAAGTTTTTTCGATCAATGAAGTTGCCATGCCGCCATATCATCAAAAAACGACAGCTAAATAATTTAGATATTTTCGATCAACAATTATGTTTACCTCGATGGACCAAAAACTATCTTCTTCAAAACCAAAATGCATTTCAACCACAAATCAATTCACCGGACAGTGGGCAAGATAGTATAAGTTATATAACATTCAAGAAAAAACAATCACCAAAATCAGCATTTGAAAAATACAAGGAAGCATCAAATTTTACTACTAAACTGTGTCAATTAGCCTCTGAAGTTGGACACTCTATATATAATAATAGAATTGAAGTTTTAAAAAACATAATTAAACACTGGGGAAAACATCAAGAAATAATTGTTATACCCATAGAAGAATCATTAAACAAGGTAAATTGTAATTAGTATATGGAATTGAGTTTAAATAATTTTGACTAAATTTTACTTATAGAATCAAAACAGTGATAATATGACACCTACTAAAATAATTTTGGATCAAGATATAGTAAATAACATATTAATTTATATAATTTGTTAAGTATATTATGTGTAATTGTGACTTTGTCAATTCTAGGTTCAGTCATCTGTAACAGTTGTTCATAGTTCCCCTACTAATTTGGTACAGCACAGTGAAATGGTAAAATAATTAAATTGNTTAAAATCCATTTAAATTATATTGATTTTTTTTTTTTTTTAACTTAGATTCAGTCAAGTAATAAAACCATACAATATGATATAACACCTACTAAATTAATTTTGGATCAAGATATAGTAAATAACATATTAATTTATATAATTTGTTAAGTATATTATGTGTAATTGTGACTTTGTCAATTCTAGGTTCAGTCATCTGTAACAGTTGTTCATAGTTCCCCTACTAATTTGGTACAGCACAGTGAAATGGTAAAATAATTAAATTGCAATGTTTAAACAATTTGAATGAAAAGAATATCACTTAAAATTATATTGTAATTTTTGTTTGTTTCAGTTAAGTGAAGCTGTTCATAACACATCAACAAGTTTATTATACAATCCAGGCTTGGTAAATTACATAAAGCTGAGTACCTACTTAATAATTTTTGAAACATGTATTAAATGTATTTTCTAGATGATACCTGAACTGCATTGTGTAGAACCTCATAATGTTAAACAAGGAACAGGTTTAGGTATTATTTTCTTTTCTTATCTTTATGAGATGATTTATAAGTCATAACAAATTAATTTATTTTTTAATTTTTAATTTTAGAGATTTCTAGCATTATAATTCCTACTACTAAACGTAGAGGAAAACCTAAGGGAGCTCTGCAAACAGTCATTGGTTTAAAAAAAAATAGAAAAGTATTACTTAAAAAACCTTTTAAATTATTGCACTACAATGAACGCAATAAATTAATATTGTCATGGTTTTGTACCATTGATGTTATAAACCAGTCTTTAAGTTCAAATTTAAAAATAAATGACACTGATCTGAATAAATACAATAGCATACCAAATAATATAATTGATGAATTGGTTGATTTGTTTCAAGTAAGTATTCCATACTTTATTTATTTTTATAATTACACAAAATTACTAAATTGTACTTTTTAGGTAAAACAATTTTTTTCACCATCTGCATGGGCAAAAGTACAAAGAATTGTGGCTCAGAAAAAATCTTGTCATTCTTCATGGCTGTGTCCACTTTGCCAAAAAAAATGTTCTAACAATACTATAAGTTGTGATTATTGTTTAACTTGGTATCACACCAAGTGTGTGAATTTAACTATTATAACAAAAAAAAACTGGTATTGTCAATATTGTTGAATGTTCATTAATTTATGTGATTTATGTATATTTGCTGCTTTCTAATATCCAATTCAGTATTGTTTCTACTATAATATGTCTGTAGTTTTTAAGTTAAAAGAAAGTGTTTTATAAGTATAATTTTTGGACTGCAATATAAACTGAATTTTTTTGGGAGTCGTTTTTTATACTTTTTTAGGTCAATATCCTATCTCTAATGATAAGGTATTTTTGACATTTTTAAGATTTGTATTATTTTCATCCAGTTTTTATATTTTCTAAAAAAAATATTTGCCGTTGGATGGGTCTTCAACATAATTATTGTACGATCCCGGCATTACCATAATTATTGTACGATCCCGGCATTACCATAATTATTGAATCGTGTTGGAAATAAGACAAGTCCCCGCGCATGAGCAATGGTAAGAAAAATTGTCCGGGACTGATAACATTTTGATAATTATCACGGAATTTCCGGGACCCTATCCAGACCCTATAAATAGTAGTGGTCCAAGAACAGTCCCTTGAGGTACTGAATAATTAATTAATTGGTCATCACTATAAACGTTATTAATTTTAACTTTTTGTTTTCTATTACTGATGAAGGATTCAAATAGTTTTAACAGAATTCCTCTTATCCCACAGTATTCGAGTTTTTTTAATAATAATTTATGATCTACAGAATCGAAAGCTTTTTTAAAGTCTAAAAATATACCAACAACATGTTTTTTTAAATCAAGATTATCATATATAAATTTAGTAGCACAATATAATGCATCATTTGTAAATAAGTTATTTCTGAAACCAAATTGGCTTTCATTAAAAAAATTATGTTCATTTAAAAAGTTAACCAGTCTGGTTTTTAAACATTTTTCGAGAAGCTTAGCGATAGTCAGTGTTAGAGTGATTGGTCTATAATTGGTACAACTTAGTATATCTTCATTCTTATGAAGTGGGATAACTATTGAATTTTTAAAATTGGAAGGAAATTCCCCAGTTGAAAAGCATTTATTGAAAATAATGGACAAGTGTAAAGATAAATTAGCTGATGTTTTTTAAATTATAGTATTAGATAATAAACCCTCATAATAAGATGAATAATCTTTACATTTCACAATAAGACTAGTTATTTCCATAGGGTCAATAGGGCTAAGAAAAATTGATTTT
>NW_019101706.1:0-5601 GCF_001856785.1 Myzus persicae
TGAAACAATGAATATTTATAAGGCACTAACTAGTTATCAAAATTCAAAAACATGTTTTTAAATAATTCAACTAGAGTTAAATTATAGAAAAAAAAATTGAAGGGGGGCATGGGCGCCCGCAGGCAAACGAGTTTGAAGAATCAAAATAAAAAAAAAAATGAAAAAATATGATCAGAGTTCTATCGACTTTAGCTCAGGACAAGGTTGAATGAAAGTTATTGTGGTACAAAAAATTAAAGTGAAAGATTCCCAAGGGGCATTTTACGTAACGTAATTAAAGTTATTTTTGACTTAAATAGTTTAATGTTTGAATTAAAATGATATTGTGTTTCAAACTGTTACTAGTATACATGTTGAAGAAGTTTACAAAAAATTATAATATAATTATATTTATATTTTTGTTATGGCCTTGGAAAAAATATTTAAAAAAATAGATTAAGTGCAATGTGGTAAGAAGCGAGAAGAAAATATATTTTGAATTTTAAGACAATATAATTTTAATTCACTAAAATATAACTCATACCGTCAACCCTCATTATTTTGTAATAATTATTATGTTATATTTTTTTTTTACTAGACTTTTTAATTAAGTTTTTTTTTTTTTTTTTTTGATAGACAAATCACTAATTAGTTTTGACAGTATTTAAGTTATTATCAATTATAGGTATGTACTGGTACAACGCTAGCCGACTTATCTCTATGATCTTATTTCTCTTGATAACATTTAAATATTTTCTTTCATTGTTATGCTTATACAATATCGAATACCTTGGTAGTTAGTAGGAAAAGATCATTGCAATGCAGTCGACCCGGGATGACAGTATACTACCGCTAGCCTACTATCATCACCACAGCTTCAACTATCCATAGTCCTTAGGCGTACTAACCTTTTCATGACTTATTTAACCCTCTGTTTTAACACCATTGTCGCGCGAGTTGGGCAGTATGGGGGGTGCTAGTTAAATCACCCCCGTTTGGCGCGCGACTAACAGAAGGTTAAGTGGGACCCTTAGAATAAAAGATCCTTCTTTGATTTTTTATTTTTGTGTCCGCTTATATCAAGTTGAACTTTTTTTTCTTTTTTTTTTCTTTTTTTAGTTTATGATATACACAGCCGAAGCAATGGCAATATCATTGGCCCTAGACCTCATTAAAACAAATTGCATACATAATAGTAATCCTTAGCGACTCACTTAGTACCTTGAGGAGTATTGAAAACATTTCCAATCCAAATGAGATGGCCAGAAAAATCCAGAACCAGATCTACAACTTTACACACACCGGCTACTCAATCGCCTTAATATGGATACCCAGTCACAATCAAATTCCGGGAAACGAAAGAGTTGACGAAAAAGCACGCCAAGCAATAAACTCCACTAATGCCATTAGACTTAATTATTTTACCCTAAACAGCCAAATTCATAACCAGAATAATATCAAACAACATAATATGACAACGGACATGGAAACAAGATACCTCAAAATTAACACATGGCTCTCTCCGCCTGACTTCTCAAGAAATATGGAAACCGCGATCATAGACAACGCTATCAACAACGACCAATATCTACCGCCGCCTTGCGAGATCAATTTATCAACAGCACGCGGTTGCCGTACGAGAATCCAGATAGAGCCGACCGACGCATGATTATCCGTGCGCGCACCATCCGCAGGAAAACTGAGTTTTCCACACGAAAGCCATGCAACACAAGTTTGAGGTTTGTATATTTAGAATCAGCGACTTATAAACTATAAGTTTGTTACTCTTAAATACGTAGCACCCACAAGGAGCCAACTGAACGAAGAAAAGCATAACACGATTTTTTAATCGGACCAGCAAGCATCGAACCACAGAAATACAGACCGCTCGCCGTCGAATTGTCACTCACCCTCTCCCCACTGAGGATACGAACTGGTGAGCCGGACGATATTTATGTCGTACACGAACGGACACCAATCTTAAATCTATAACAGCCATATGCCCTCAGACTTGATGAGCCGGACGATATATTCCTATCAATCACGAACGGACATCAAATAGTCTGCCCCGGCAGTTTCCAATACTCCACCACCACCGCAGTGCGTCGTGAGTCGTAAACGGTCAAAACGTGTCCGTAGTTTACTGAGCACCGCCATTCCGAGCCGAGTCAACCAGTATTCACCGACCAACGCATAACAACCACTGGGCAGTCCACAGCATTCTTCACGAGCTGCATTATCTGACCGCGACTTACGCAAGACCGTGGAACAGATATCGCAATAAGTCTAGAATAAGTGCCCAAACATTGTTTTTATAGCCGCACCTCTACGGGTCCGATACCGCCCGCTTACTCAAGCCAACCGAGCAGCCCAGATTTAAGTCCCCTCCGCATAATTGTACATACATTTGTGATATAAGAATAAACCATACATAATACTATAAAATTGTATTATAAATTATTTATGAATAATAGGTCACAGAATATCGGCGTACCGTTTCAAACCATCAACTAGCCACGCAGAAGTAGAAGCAATGTTAAAAAAATGCATTGATTGGTTTGAGGTACAATAGGAGGCAAATGAAACGCAGGTCTTACTTCTTCGTAAAATACAAAACATGGCCGCTCGAAAAGCTCGTGAATCAAAAAAACCATAAAAGATGAAGGATTATTTTGTTTAATATTTTTTAGAATGGTATTCTTTATGTTATTATATATGTATTATATATTATTAGTTTTTATTATTCATTATTATTTATATATATTATTTGTCTGAAATATACGTTGTAAAATATATAGGTTTATTGAAAAATTGTTTTGTATTATTGTATTTCTGTTAATCGAGTTTCCACTGTAGTCAGTATTAATATTTTATACGCATGTTGGCCCCGTGTTACAAGTGCTCATTAATGTCAGCAGATCTCATTTAGCAATGAAAGTTTTAATATTACAGTGATTATTATAATTTGGAATCAACGGAGATGAATGATAACTGCTAACTAAAATTTGATATGTTTCATACTTGTAAGACGCATTTGAACAATTGAAGACTACACATTCAGATGAAACGTCTATCTAAAAGCAACATATTTTTATTAGTTATTTAAATTTCATATGTTTTATAAAAATTCTAGGAAGATGTCCAGATTTGAAGCAACTGAATAACGTATTGAAATAATTTTATTTTGGAATTATTTGAGAATTATCTGGATGATAAATTTTCTCCCTTTCCTCTGCCAATAACTGACACCACTAAAATAATCGTAATTGTTAGCGGTTCTATTAAATCTATAATTATTATAAATAATTTGGATTTTTTTGTCTAAAGTAACGTAAAACTAGGACAATCAACATTTTTTGTAGGGGTCACGGTTGTAAAACGTATATATGTGGAGCAAGGATTCGTCACTAAACATCCAGGTGGTCACCCATCCGGATGCTAGCTACGCCGGCAGATGATTGACACCCATTAGGGACTTCAGCCAATCACCACGCCACACCAAGCCCCAACTGTATTCTTATTGTTTTGTATTAGTTATTAATACATATTATTATTTATATTATTATATTTCCTGTTATTGCTACTTGAGAAATAGACTTACGAATAGTGTTTACACTATGCCACAATAAAAAGACATACAGATACTTTAACATAAATTAATACACAGGTAAAAGAGTTACTTTAATATAAGTTCAGGCGAAAATTTTGTATAATTTTTAAAAGAAATTATTTTAATTATTTAACACTATTATTGTCTTTCATTAATTTTGTGTATCAACTTTAGTAGGTCAAAAATCTAAAATACTTCCCATCAAACAACAAAAGTAAATTTGCCAAATATTTGACAAACATTTAAATTACTAAAGTCATACTTTACTAGAAAATTCGTCACCTCCTCACATAGTACTTCACTCCAATATTAAAGATTTGGATTAGTTAAATACTTAAATATTACAATTAGTTGCTTCCAATCATGTAACACCATTCTTATAGGGCCCAACTACAGTTTTTCTCGGATTTCAACAAATTACTACGGGACTTGCTATTTCATTTCATTTCTTAGGGTAATGTATAAATAGAGGGCTATCATTCATCTAAGTTGAACAAAGTGCTTTGACAAACGATTTTTTAATAAAATAACATTTCAATATAATATTTTTGTTTAATTTCAATCGAAAAGACAAATTTACAAAAATTATAACAAGAGTAAAAAGTTGCCTAATCATTATGAATGAAGTGTAACTAGGGTCAAAAAATGAAAAATTATTGTTATTTATAAAAGTTATTTTATATGGAGTGGTAAATTTGATGTAAGACAATACAATTATTTCATTATTTTTTTTTTATATTCTAAGGAAAAATATTTTTGGAGTACTTATGGAGATTATAGTAATCAAATTTCGGACAAGTAGATCATTTGTTAAACTTTGATATTTAAAAATATATGAAGAGAGTAGTAGAAAAACATTTTTTTCATTTGGAGTACTGTTAATAAATTATACCCCCTCATAACAACTAGAAATTCATATTAATGGTTTCCGCTAAGATTGTGGTTTTATTAGAAAAAAATGAGAAGAAACATTGCTAATAACAACCCGGATCGGAACGTAAGGCCAGTATTAATTGCCAATTGGTCGAAACTAGTCGGACGAGTATTTTTAACGTCCGAGCAGAGACGCCTCAACTCACCGATACACTATCCTGATCAACGACCAGTACTGCGCGTCGTCGGAGCCAAGCCACCTCAATCAATATTCGGCTATCCAGGAACACCGTGAGTCAATGCAAGATAACCGATTTATAACATTTTTTCCTTGTTACACGTTTCTTTTAATTGTCACATCACATTAAGTGACATAATCTACTTAAAAAGAATATATTGTATTGAAATAAAATAAAAATGTGAAGAAACTACATACAATAAAAGATAAAAAATTTAATGAACAACAAAAAATTAAATTTTCGTTATTAATTATTACAACGTCTTCGAAAGGTAAAAGCAAACTCACTCGTTTTCAGACATTTCTGAATGAAACAATGTCCAACGTTACAATGCAATTAAGATTAAGAGCCGAGAAAATTCGTGAAGCACGGAACAAATTCCATTTGGCATTCACGACTACATTAATGACGAATACACTTCATTTACGTATCCGGGCAATATTGACGTTTTTATCAGAGATGATACTTATTAAAGCAAAAATGTGCAATGAGAAGTTCAAAACCAAAAACGGTCCGTAATTACAAAATACGTTTTTCGGATGCGTTGTCGAAGACAATACTGCGACCAAATTAAGTGCCAGAAAATTAAATTCGTGTTTGGTAACATCTCAAAATCAATATACTCAGAAAAATACTTACCAATATCAATGAAAAATGTATATAAAACTAAAGAAAAACGGGTATGATTTGGAGCCTATGATATTGAGTCTTAGAAATATAGCATAATATATTTTATATTAAAGCTAAACAAATTGTGTTGAATCAATGTTTTATTTCATTAATTGTAAATCAATAATCCATAAATTTAATTACTCTGGGATTAAACTGATGGAAATGTATATGCATTAATTTAAAGATAAAAAGTTATAACTGTATTTAATTTAAAGAAAACTTTCTTGA